>NW_026859560.1:0-11954 GCF_026571515.1 Ruditapes philippinarum | reverse complement strand
GACATTTACATTATTAAAAGCCATTTTTAAAAATATTTCAACAATGAAGGTTTTATTTTTAACTCAGTATACAATTTTGAAATAAGTATTTAATAAAAGGGATATTTATCGTGTATGATAAAATATGCACTTGTTCTCACGCGGACAATATAGCACTCCCTACGGTCGTGCAAGATTATCGCTGCTGTGTATGATATATGGCATTTCACGACAAAAATATAACGAAACCAGACTACACTTTAGAAATTGAGCAAAACATATTTTCATCAAATGAAATGTTTTAGGGTAATGCATCAAAAGTTTTTGCGACAAGGTGTAATGTATTAGGTATTGCGTCATATTTTTTTTCGAGAAAGTGAAATGTATCACCTATTGCGTCTACATGTTTTTCGAAAAAAACATTTTATTTATTTCTCGTCAAAATATTACTCGTCATGTGCAATGTTTCTGTTTTTTGCAACAAAAAATTTGGCCAATTAGCTAAATTTTTCTCGTTTATGCGAATTATTTTTTGCGAAAACACTGACAATATCATGCCTTTGCGCCTTATTTTTTTCCACTTGCGTAAATCTTCTCACATAAGATCGCGTAAGAGGTGACCATTTGAAGCTTCCGTATCGGAGAGCATATCGAGAAAAGTTCAGTTGCAATGCCTTAAATCTTCTCATCTTTGTCAGTAAATTTTATTGAGACATTCGAAAACATCTTATAAATGCGAATAAAAAAAGTTAACTTAGCGTAAAACATCTTATCAACTGTAGGCCCTGATAAGCTTCCGTACCATTAACAAGTTAATTTACAAAATTTTTGGAATCATGAAAATTGAAGCGTACACCAAAACAAGTTCGGTCACAGTGTAAATGATATACTGTTGGTGATGTGGGTTTTAATTCACCAATAAAACCCAGTATCTCTCCAGTTAGCATTTTAATAGAAAATATTGTATGAAATTGGGCATTTTATATGTTTCGTTGTGTGAACAGTACTGAGTGATGCTGAGAGAAATTGTATGTCGACATATATTTTGACAAATACTTAATCACATTATATTGTAGCTTTCATGATAATTTGTAAACATGTTTAAATCAACTTTATTCTTGATTACTAAGACATGTACTGCAGATTTGAAAATGCTCATTGAATCCATTACTACTACATATATAACGAGGAATTCTTCTTTTAACATTATTTCATTTAAAGAATTGATTCTATGCTTAAATTGGAATATTGAAATTATCGATTATTTTATAGGTTTCAAAGTCTGGTCTTCCTGTATCACAGTGCCGAGAACTATACAGGGGTCTACAGACATGCTTGGATGTTGACGAAGATACATTCCTCCGTGAATGTGTCTTGTGGAGGACGTGGTGGACTGATCCAACACTAGCTGCCCAACGAGAAACGACTCCAGAAAACTTAACGGATTCATTAAAAGTTACAAGTGAAGCATTGTATCCAAATATCAGGAAATGCTTGGCACTTCTTATGGTAGTGCCGGTCTCTACCGCTACTGCAGAGAGATCGTTCTCTACAATGCGTAGAGTTAAATCATACCTCAGGTCAACCATGACGACTGAGAGGCTGTCCGGCTTGGGACTTCTGAACATTTACCAGGAAAAGAAGCTTGATGCTGAACGTATTGTCGATATTTTTGCGGCTAAAAAAGAAAGAAGACTGGCTTTGATATTTAAAGTGTAGATTATAACAGAGATGTAAATGAATAAATAAATAAATAAAAACATAAAAATTATAATAAAAAAGAATGAATGAATAAATATATAGTAAATAGTAATGAAGAAGGAATACAATCTAATCGTTTGTTGTAATACGTTTAATACTTTGAGTTTTTTATATTGGTTAAGCTTTAGTCAGGGAAAGACATTTGAGAAGCTATTTTATGGCATTTCAGCCTTTTAAAATGATGCTTAATCAATTTTTTTCGGGGACCTCCGGCCCCCTGAACCCTGGCCAGGGCTTTGCCCTGGACCCACCGGGGGCCCTAGCGGCCCCCTGGCCCCCAACTTTTATGGGCGTATTCTTCAAATACCTCCAGGTACGCCCCTGAAATGTCCTAAAATGTAGTGTGTATCTTGTTCTTTAAAGCATATTTCCATGTTCCAAGAAAATAACTGTGCTAAAATAATAAAACAATTCACTGCAATAACTCTAAGCTGTAACTTCTTTTGTTTAGCGCAGTGTATGTACGCGTAGCCGTTGAACGTCTGACGTCATTTTCTTTACGCGGGTCTGTTTCCAATGCCTTAATACAAATATCAACAAGTAAAAAATTGCTGGGAAATGCAGCAATGTGATTGTCACGGCAAAAAACAAGAAAAAATACAAAAACAAACAAACAGTTAAGTATAATGTTAAGGTATCTCCAAATAGCATTGTGTTGAATTGACAGGTTAACTTGTTAAGAAGGTTTTAAAGTATTATAATGTAACTTGTTACAAGAGCCATGTATATGTAGTAGAGCAGAATAATTTATCATTCTTGTGTACTGCATACCTCTTGAGTGAGATCTATCCACATATGTAGTTATACTCTGGACAAAAATTAAGTATGAAAAGTAACAAAGGGCAATACCTGAATAATAATGCACGGTAGGTTAAAAGTCTTGTGTGCCGCACTCCTCCTCAATGAGATCTATCCACCTATGAAGTTTCACGTTGATACCTCTAACACTGTTTGAGATAAGCTCCGGACAAAAAGTTTGAAAAATAACAAAGGGCAATAACTCAAAAATTATAAAGGGTATCATTCTTGCGCACAACATTCCTCCTCAATAAGATCAATCCACCAATGAAGTTTCATGTTGACATCTCAAAGACCTTTTGAGTTATGCTCCTCTCAGGTGAAAAATTAAGTATGAAAAAATACAAAGGACAATAACTCAAAAACTATGAAGGATAGAGTTATCACTCTTTTGCACTGCACACCTCATGAGTGAGATCTATCTACCTATGAAGTTTCATGTTGATATCTCAAAGGCTTTTGTAGTTATGAAATAGATAAATACAGAATCCCTAAAGAAAGCCCAACATGACAAAATTGAAAATGTTGCAGGCTCGGTTTGATTGAGCCTGTTCATGGACGGTACTGGAAAGTGCAAGTTACCGTCCACGCCCCCTAGCACCGGCTTAAGCAGAATTCAACATTTAAACATGAAATGGTGAAATTTTGAATTTAGAAACATCCGCAGATGTATTCATACGGCGGTTATCATGGAACCTTCAACATGACACTTCCGTGCCATTCCATGAAAAGCGGCGTATGGTCCCCAAGTAATAGAAAGCGTGTGCCCTAAACGAGAAAACAATGGGCGGAACTAAATAAAATGGAATTTTGAAAGGGGATCAGAGGTTATGAAGCCTGCATATCACAGATAAGACGTCAAAAGACAAATATAAAAAGCAGGCAACATATCCTTAGGGTGATTCAACATTATTCAAGTAGGAATATTGGAACCACCCAACTAGAAAATGCCGAAAAGTTGAAACTAAAAATACCACAAGCACAACAATAATGTCGTGCTAAACGATCTTCAAGTATCGAAAATGTAACATCATTGATTAAATGTACGGGGAGACTTTTTACAGCCGCCACACGGCACAAATAACACGGATGTGATCATAAAATAGATAAATACAGAATCCCTAAAGAAAGCCCAACATGACAAAATTGAAAATGTTGCAGGCTCGGTTTGATTGAGCCTGAAGTTGTAACAATTTTTGAGATAAGCTCCAGACAAAAAGTATGAAAAATAACAGAGGACAATAACTCAAAAATTATAATGGATAAAGTTATCATTTTTGTGCACAACATTCCTCCTTAATAAGATCTATCCACCTATGAAGTTTCATGTTGACATCTCAAATATTTTTTTGGGTTATGCTCCACTCTGGTGAAAAATTTAGTATGAAAAGTAACAAAGGGCAATAACTCAAAAAATATGAAGGGTAGAGTTATCACTCTTATGCACTGCACACCTCCTGAGTAAGATCTATCCACCTATGAAGGTTCATGTTGATATCTCAAAGGCCTTTGTAATTATACTCTGGGACAAAAATTAAGTATGAAAAATAACAAAGGGCAATAACTGAAAAACAATGCACGGTAGGTTATCATTCTTGTGTGCTGCACTCCTCCTCAATGAGATCTATCCACCTATGAAGTTTCAAGTTATTTCCTCTAACACTTTTGAGATAAGCTCCGGACAAAAAGTATGAAAAATAACAAATGTCAATAACTCAAAAATTATAAAGGGTAGAATTAACATTCTTGTGCACAACATTCCTCCTTAATAAGATCTATCCACGTCCTATGAAGTTTCATGTTGACATTTCAAAAGCTTTTTTAGAGATATGCTCCACTCAGATGAAAAATTTAGTATGAAAAATAACAAAGGGCAATAACTCAAAAATTATGAAGGGTAGAGTTATCACTCTTATGCACTGCACACCTCCTGAGTGAGATCTATACACCTATGAAGTTTCATGTTGATATCTCAAAGGCTTTTGTAGTTATACTCTGGGACAAAAATTTAGTATGAAAAATAACGAAGGGCAATAACTGAAAAATTATGCACGGTCGGTTTTCATTTTTGTGTGCAGCACTCCTCCTCAATGAGATCTATCCACCTATGAAGTTTCAAGGTGTTACCTCTAACACTTTTTGAGATATGCTCCTGACAAAAAGTATGAAAAATAACAAATGTCAATAACTCAAAAATTATAATGGGTACAGTTATCATTCTTTTGTACAACATTCCTTTCCTCCTCAATAAGATATATCCACCTATGAAGTTTCATATTGACATCTCAAAGTTTTTTTTAGTTATGCTCCACTCAGGTGAAAAATAAAGTATGCAAAATTACAAAGGGCAATTTCTCAAAAACTATGAAGGGTAGAGTTATCACTTTATTTTGCACTGCACATCTCCTGAGTGAGATCTATCCACCTATGAAGTTTTATGTTGATATCTTAAAGGCTTTTTGAGTGCAGAGTGCCAGTTCTTGTGCATTGCACTTCGGGTCATTTTAAGAAGCATGCAGTCAATCTGACTTATAATGACTGACTTACGCTCTGGTCAAGCTTAAGGGGAAACCGACAAAAGTAACCCGTATATGTTGCCTTTTTCAAGGCGGCTAAATAAAACTGCTGGACATCATTTACATCAGTCATTTGGTAAAAAGAGGGAGGGCTGCAATAGAAAGGAAAGGGGAACAAAGTTGGGAAATCTATGCATACAATGCCTACAGAGGTTGAGGGCAGTCAGGAAAGCTCGCCTAAGAAGAAATAGCAATAAATATAGCCATTCTTGGTTTTCATCCAAAGCAGCACTTCAAGTTCTTTAAATTGCCTGTTATCAGCATAAGGTAGTAATGCCACCTTCTATCACCAAAGCTCATTTCATTAACATTCTGAATATCAAAAAAATAATATTATTGGATGAATCCTGTTGCAGGATACCTATAGGTATGGACTAATTGAAATCAACTCTGAAGTATATTATACAGCCAGTCACACAAAATATCCATTATTCCATACTATTTATTAATAAAAAATAATGAGAAAGTTTCTGTATAGCCTGATAAGCACACTGCCAATAACCTAATTGTTTATAAACAGCTAGAATAGTCTGTCTGAGATAGACAGAAAAGGACAAACAATTTGGTAAACATGAGTTGCTTCCCCTTAAACTAGAGACAAAATGGAATTTATTGTTAAATACATGCATGTAACATGCTTGAGCTCAATGAAGTGTCTAGTATTTACTGTATTAATTTGAATAACTTAATATAGGGAAATTGACACATTTCTAGGGATATTTTTTTTATATTTTTGGGGTGCCCTTGCTTTACTGGCCCTTGCATTACTGAAGCTAGATAGGTTAACACAATTATGATGCACTCTCATCTTTAATCCAGGAGTTCTGCACATACCATTTTGGGTTTTAAAGGTATATTTGAGCTAATAATTCTTTTTTTCTGTACTAATTGTGGAGGTGGTGGGAATGTGAGATGGCCTGAGATAGCTTAGTCAGTACAGCCCCCATATGGTGTTCTGATTGTCCCGGGTTTGATATCGGGGCAAAATGTAGAGCCATGGTGGTATATAGCTGAGACGTGTTCTCTATACTCATAAAAAAATCATGGAGTTCAATATGGCAGGGTATTAACTGTTCAATGATTAGGGAAGGGGATATTGAAGAAACTTTATAGCTCAGTTGGTAGAGCTTCGGAATGGTAGTCAAAGTGTCCATGCAAGCCTTTAAGGTTTGAGCCCAAGTCAGACTGCACAGTTACTTTCGGGCCAAGACTGTATAAAGAGACAACTCACTATGTCAGTTCATCAATTATTTAAGGAGATATTTCAATAAAGTGGATGTCTATGTTCATGTATAGTGCGGATCACATATTAATTAAGAGAAAAATGTTTATATGGTAGAGCTGCAGTACGGTATTCAAAGGGTTCTGGGTTCATACGGTAGTACAGTGAGTACTGGTGAGGCATGATATTCTTGGGGTCTTTGTTTTGAGTCTCAGTCAGGCTGCATATTTTAATTACTTTGTGATTAATAAATGTTTCCAGCTAATTATTTGCTTGTCTGCATTTATTATAGATCATGTCTTATGTTAATAGTGAAATATAGATTAAATAGTCCTATGCGATGAATAACTTTAAGACCGGCAAGGCAGCTCTGACAACCGGTGTCAGCCATAGCAGGAACAATGGTGGGCGCTGACGGTGTTGGCAGGTCGACTCCAAAGGCTGAGTAATCTTCAGGAAGAGCTCGCACAGTAATGTTCACAAATGGCTGAGGCTTTGAGTTTCTGCGAAACCACGTGTCTGTCATGCTGTCATAGATGTGATGATCTAGTGAAATACTTTGCCGTTTTCCGGTTTGAATAGTGTTTAGATTGTCATGCTGTGGTTGAAGGGAATTCAGTGTACACAAGGTGTTAAACACAGCACTTTCTTTGTCAAAGTTGTGTTGGCTAGACTGTACTTGGCGTTTTGGGTTGTCCTTGCTGCGGCAGATATTCTCGAAATGGTGATCTCGATGACAAAGTTCACACTTGTGGCCATATGCAGGACACTGAGTCTTACGCAGTTGTGCCACACTTTTCTTGCCATGACCACGTTTCCCACAATAAGAACACAGGTCTTGATTGTCCTTGCTGAGGGCTTGCTTGGACCTTTTGTAGGAGCTGGCTGCCTCAACCGAATGAGAATCCAAAAGCCTTGAAGCTGAACGTTTCCCTGCTTCTTTCGCTTCAACGAATTGAAATACTTCCTCCAAAGTCATATTTTGATTTTTGTCCCCAAGTAGGTCTAACTGAATATCAGGGTCAACAACACCTCGTGTGAGGACGTCGCGCATGATGGCATCTGTGTAGTTGATTTTGGCATTACAGTCAGGGCAGTCAATCACGAATTTGCAAATGTCAGCTTGTCCTCTGAGACGTGCACCAAAGTTTCTGACTGACTCATCACGGTCTTGTCTCATGTTATGTAATGTCACACGAGCAACCATCGTGTTCTCTTCACGAACAGCAAGTTTTCGAATGGCGGCTAATACATCGTCTACTGCCTTTTCAGTTAATTTGCCACCTGTTGTTCGAGTCAGGTCTCTGCGTAGGGGTTCGTCACAACACTCAAGCAACTGAATGACTTTGTCCTTGCCCTTCAGTTTGGTTGCGGCCACATAGTCTGTCTAACGTGATAGAAAGTAGGCCCAGTCCTCGCTGGTTCCAGCGGCGGTCACGGTAGGTCGCTTCACTTTCTCCACTTTTGCAGTCAAAACAGGTGCATTTGTGTGTACAGCACTGTGAGCTGTGATGAGTGCCGCAACAATCGCTGCATCTAGGTCAGCGGTGCTGTAGTCACAGTCGGGAAATGGACACTGTACTGCAGGCATTGTTCTTGCGTCACTGTATCTTGATCATAAATAAGAGTTCTATCTATTTGTAAGTATCTTTATTCAACTGTATTACACAATGATCAAGATCTGAAAATGATAAGAACAGAAACTATAATAAACTGATAAACTATGACAATAATCCTACAAGAAAAGAATTGATGCAAAGCATCAAAGGGCGACGCCAAAAGAATTTGATCCAGGTTTGCACCTAAATACTTAGCAAAAGATGTGTACTTTATAGTAGTACCATTACATGTGACCTGGAGGCTAGGCCCAGTTTAAATTGAAACTTAAACCAAAAAGAATAGACTCTGTCTTGCCAAGATTCAAAGACAATGTATAGTCAATTAACCAATCTTATAAGACTCATAATAATAAGAAAGAATTTCTTATATAATAAGAAAGAATTTCTTCAGATTTATTTTACCAGACACAAGGATTCCCGAGTCATCAGCACATAATCACAGGCACCAGTATCGGACCTGGGACGAAAAAATATGACTAGATTGATAAAAAAAAACTGTGTTCATAAAAACCAAAAAATAAATGTAAATAATGACCCCCTTTAGAAATATACTAAGAATAATTAACTTAAAGTATATTTTAATGGGGGTCATTATTTACATTTTATTTTGGTTTTTGACACTTTTGAGATGAACACAGTTTTTTTTATCAATCTGGTCATATTTTATCTTCCCAGGTCTGATACTCGTGCCTGTGCATATAAATAAAGCTTATTGCTTAGGGTTGCAGACATGTCATCGACATATATTAGACATAAAAGAGGACCTAAAATGAACATCAGGGGGACACCATAGGTACTCAGAGCAGTAGTAGAATGGGTACCAGCCACACCCACCAGCTGCTGTCAATCAGAGATAAGACTTAAACCATGTAAGAATGTCATTACATATGGCAGATGCTTGAAGTTTCATGAAGAAGAAGAAAAAGAGCTTCTTCATGTGCAGTATAGTGTGATCAACTGTATCAAATGCCCATTGTAGATCTAAAAGTATCATGCAATACTGCCTTTCAAAGTTTGTACATTTCAAATTTAATGCAATCTGTTAAATGAATCAAACATGAATTGTGTCAGTTGAATAACCACTTCTAATCCCTGACTGAAACTGCCTGACCATGACTCGAACCCATGACTTTCAGAAGACCAACTGAGCTATCCGGCCGGCTACACATTTTCTCTTTAATAATGAACAGTTCTAAACCACAACATATTTCCCCACTATATTGATTTGTGTCCTTGAATTTCTTATGTTTACAGAGCATAGTGAATTGAACTTATGCTAATATGCAGTCACAGGATGAGAAAACTTTTCAGCTTGACCAGAACTCGAATCTGTGACCCACAGAATAATGTACCGCAGCTGTAGCGATTAAGCTATCTGGCCACTTACATATTTTCTCCCCTAAATAGTGAACAGTTCTAAACCATGACAGATACTTTTAGATTTTTAAATTAACAGATAATTAGTTCTTAATTAATAAATAAGAAAAAAAAACCTTACATACTCATTGTCTAAATTAAAATAACAATTTATATATTATTGTATACAATAATTATTTTTACTAAAAAGGCTTAGGCAGTTATTGGTTGTGCCATTATTTATAAACAGGTCAATTTTAAAGTGAACATAACTGTGCTAATACATGTACAATATCTATTTTTTGTACAGATAAAAAACTAACCTTTTTTCTATGATTAGAAATTTTATGAAGCCTGATTTGTATTTTGCATTCAGGGCAAAAACATGAAAATGCAACAAACGAACCACTTTGTGGTAGATTGTATTTTCATGTTTTCATCTGGCGCCCAGTTACTTTTTGTACTATGTTGGTTTTCATGTGGCACAAATCACCCACTAAAAATTTAGTGCACAAATTTATTCAAGGGCAAGTAACAATCTTCTCTATGTAAAGTCTGTTGTCGGGTTGACTCAGGAGACCTGGAGGTTGAGCCCGGTGTCCCTCCATTACAAATAGATAAGACAGAAGCTGTCCTTTTCAAACTATGCACGTGTTATTATGTTAAAATTAGAATAAGTTCTATTCAGAATATGATTTTTTGAGACTTTATTAATTATATTGCTTGATCCAAGTTTAAGGACATTTTCAGGCAATACATGTATTATCATTTATAACTTTAAAGGAAAGTCTCATCCCTTTAATAATAATGACATAACTGTAACTCTTTAAATATTATAAGTTTCATCATATCAATACACTAAGATATACATGTATGCACATAACATTAATAATTCCCAGTTTCTATTAAATAAATATGAAATCCTAACATTAACATGCTTTTGATGACCTTACAACTGGTAAATTTTATACAACAAAAATAGTTTGATAAGTAATACCTAAGATTGACAGAAAAGAACAAATAATTTAGTAAACATGAGTTACTTCCCCTTATATAGAGAAAACCTGAAACCCAAAAGAACACCCTAAACAGCAAAGTTATGAAATGTTGCAGGCTCAGTTTTATCAAGCCATGCAAATTAATGGTAAAGTATTCATAAAAGAATAGATGGCCATGTGACAGCAGTAATTGCAGAAAATCGGATAGCTTTCAACATCCGGATACTGGTACACTTTGTAAAAACAACCATTCTGCGCAACAAATAAACGTAATAAGGATGAAATCAATAGGATAATCGTTTACAACAATTTCATTACATATCCTTATACTCATTTGCAGGTGAACTTTCTTCTTGTAGGACATTTTTGAAAATATATAAATGATACGGCATCAATGTAGACCACAACGATATTCGAAATCCGGGTTTTAGTATTGTCAATAAAACTAAGGGACTTGCTGTTAAACTTAACCTGCAATTTCGTGGAAATAATATCACAATTCACATGCGTTTTACATAAAGTTATTAAATACAAATATAACAACATATTTGTTTACTTGATTTTTACGAATCAAAATAAAACTGATTAACACAACATGATATTAACTGCTAATAATAACAGCTCCTTCCATAGGCCAAAATAAAAAGCATTCCATAAGAGACGACGCCGCTCACCGGCGTCGCCAATTAAATATTTAATTATTGTCTAGTAATGTGATTTTATAAGACATTGTAGCAGTACTAAATTTTACAGCTTTTGAATAAGGGGGGGGGGGGGTGTTGCATACTGTAGACTTGTGTGGACCTAGGCAGGTGCCCTCAATTAATTGCCTCCTCACCATTGAGTTTTTTTAGGATAGCCTGTAAGGATAAATCATTTAAATTATTATAATACCACAGGGGTATTTTCCTCTACTGGTGTAATCAGAAACTATATATCTCCTCTGTACATTTAAAACAACAATGTGAAATTGACTTGGAGATTCATACTATTCACCTATTCCACAGGGGACTGTATGGTATTAAACGATGGTATAAAGTCCTAATTCACATTGTACCTATTCAAGGACAAATTTCAATAAAGCGCTGCAGGGATTATGTCATGGTTCCAAACTGTCACTATTTTGATTGTTCAGTTGGTTTGAGCTGCCGAATTGTTCCGAGGGTCGGGGTTCATGTCTTGGTAAGGCAGCATATTTTTTAAACTTGTGACAGTAACATAAAAAGAAAGGTACTAGGGCATTTAATGTTGCTTAATAATAATATAGCATATTAATACATATTATGCGCATGTCAAAAAAATTTCAATTTTAAGTGATATGAAAAAATATTTTCTGTTGCGCTGTCTTTGTAAATCTAGATAACTTTACATTTTACACATGATTCACAAATTCTGGGGGAGTCCCACAACATATGACTGACCTTCCCATCTTGCACTAATGGAGGTGCATGAGGTTGACCGGTTTCCTTATTTTCCTCATTTTTTCCCTCTCGATTACAGTTTCAGACCCTAAATAAAAGTGCATTCTTAATATGTATACAGTACTGGTTGGAGAGATAACTCCGACACTAAATCACATATTTTTTGTAATATCTTAATTATCTTCCTGTATATTTTAAATATTGAACCACCTAAATAAAGTTCA
>NW_026859559.1:0-18293 GCF_026571515.1 Ruditapes philippinarum | reverse complement strand
CAATGCTGTTAAAATGATGGTAAATCCCTTATAAATGAACAAAAATATATCATTCAAATTTTAATACATGTATATCAATAGTGAAACATAGACACAAACATTCGTATCAATGACGTAAATGCAAGTTTGTCAGTATTCATCAGTAAAGCACAAGTTTTTAATAAGCACTCATGACAATTCATAATCATTACAATAAAAGCACAATAACACGTTTATTTCAACAACAATTTATCTAATATTTGAAGTGAATTATCATTAAATCTTAATTTAGTTATCTAACTGTTAAAACCAACTAAGCCCTGAAACTGATTAAAGCCACTTTTATGACATATTAATAATACATGATGACCAGCAATTAAAATTACTATGAAATGTGTGAACCATAGTGATAACATCCCCCACCTTTGATCAGTTGGCTGCTTTCACACTTCTACTAATTGAGATAAATTGAGACTTTAATTGATGATAACAAATTTTCTTTTTGACTAAAATTTCACCTAAGCGGAGTTAAAATACAAAAATAAAGAAGGAAATTTGATGGTACTTTAGAAATTCTTCGACTAAAGTGGAATTTTGAGCAAAGT
This sequence comes from Ruditapes philippinarum, assembly GCF_026571515.1. Lineage (NCBI taxonomy): Eukaryota > Metazoa > Mollusca > Bivalvia > Venerida > Veneridae > Ruditapes > Ruditapes philippinarum. Next base: position 17,709 of record NW_026859559.1, on the reverse strand, counting down.
GATTTTGACTTATTGAGAGTCAACTGTATTTCCAACATTTTTTTCCCTATTTATGAGCGCGTGAGAAAAGTAATGCAAATATGCAGTACTGTAAAGTAAATGAGGCAACTTGTCATCTTGATAATGTAAGAAAATCTTCAAACACCTCCAGGCATAAGTGAGCAATGAAGTAGAACCTTACATACACAGATACTTGTTATGGTCATAGTGACGGGTAAAATGCATATTCTGAAAAATACTCTGATACATTTACCTTAGATTATTGTCTTTCACTTAGTTCACATGCTATTAAAATAGTTGTAATAATCAACTTACGTGAAACAAAATAAGTCCCAGCCATCTGTTGAGTCTGTTAGCAAGTTCTAAAGCTTCTGCGATATTGTCACCCTCGGCACAAAACATTAAACATATGGCTACTGGTACATCATTATACCTACAATATAATATATATAAATTTATATATCAGGCCAGAGATATAAAAAAAATACAGAATTTAAGTCTTTATATTGTAGAAAATACTCTACATTGTATTTGGCTTAGTTAATGGATCCCAATTCTAGTTTAATTTTATTATTAGTTATGTATTTCAGTGTTTCTGCCAGCTCTGATTTTCTGAGGGTCTTTTATGACCCCCTGTATTAAATTTTAGGGGTCATTTCAAATTCTTAAGGGTCATACCAATAAATTGAACAAAAATGTAAAGAACAACAGATCGTTTAACTGGACAACTGCTTTACATAATAATTCAAAATCCTTGGCAGAATTCATCCTTCACTTGTCTCACGGCCCACTTCCATAGGGTTGGATGGCAACTAGATAAAACGACAAGGAAATTACTAAATGTGTACTTGCATAACAAAATCATACACATGTATGCACACATAAAAATTATCACAGTTTTATTTCTTCAAATAAAATACGATATACAGATTTTGATACAGAAGTGTGTGAAAAAAAGAGCACAAAAATGGTGAACGCATAAAAAAATGGTTTTTACCAGAAAGTAAAGTGGATTTTTTAATTTATGTCTGGAGTGAAGTAAACATATTAGGACCAATAAATGTTCAGCGTAATATGTCAAACTGAAGTGAAATGTATGAAGAAAAAAAAATCCATAAAATTTATCTCAAAATTGAGATTTAGGTTGTGTTGTCCCATGTCTTACACATTACTGAAAAACTTTCCATACCCTTTTTTGTACACTGATTTTATCCTTGTTTATTGTGACTCAATGCCAATATATTCTGAAAGTAAGCCTATAGTCTTTTGACTGCACATTTCCAAAAGTACGCCCTTTAGCTACAAAGATCAGTCGATGAGTCTGTTGATCTCCATGCAGAAAATTTAGACAAAGAATTCCCAACACTGAAAGGGCATCCCTTATAAAGGTTGTAACGATGTCAAAATCAGAGATGTTTCTGGACTGAAAACAATCGGTCCCAATCTTCTCAGGTGAACTGATCAAAGTGAAGTAACAGTTGCCATATACAGTCATCATCAGTGAAATAAACTCTGGTCAAACTTTGATCCATAAAATAGTTTCCAGGAAACAGGGACCTTCCATTTAGTGTATTTTACAACAGCTTCTTCATCTGCTCCACCTATTGACCTTGACTGAAAATACAGAATAAGTTTATGTCAACTTGTAACATGGTTTGTATTTATAGCTTCACAGATCACATCCTTTGATGATGTTACAATTTTTAACAAGAGCACCTCTAGGCGGAGCATTATATGCCCGAAAGTGTTTTTTTTCTTTACTAAGGATGAAGCATTTGTAAGACATTACATAAATTAAATAAAGTATTACCTCATTCAAATAGCAATCCTCCTTTAAAGTTTGAATATTGTGGGCCAAATGGAACTTCAGTTATGCTCTGGAAACTGTTATTAGTTTTGAGGTAATAGGCTACCTTGAACTTTGACCGTATGGCACCAAAATCAATAGGGTGTTCTACCTAATATTTGACAATCATCCTATGACGTTTCAACACTATGGGCCAAATAGAAATTAAGTTATGTTCTGGAAACTGTTTTCAGTTTTAAGGTAATAGGTGAACTTAACCTTTGACCTTGTGACCCCAAAAATCAACAGGGTCTTCTACCCAATATGGACAATCATCCTGTGAATGTTAAATACTGTGGGCCACATGGACCTAAAGTTACTTTCCGGAAACTGTTTTTCAGTTAAGTTTTAAAGGTAATAGTGAACTAACCTTTGACCTTGTGACCCCAAAATCAATAAGGGTCTCCTACCCAATATGGACAATCATCCTATGAAGTTTTAACACTGTGGGCCTAATGGAACTTAAGTTACATTCCGGAAACTGTTTTCAGTTTTAAGGTAATAGTGAACTTACATTTGACCTTGTGACCCCAAAATAAATAGGGGTCTTCTACCCAATATGGACAATCATCCTGTGAAGTTTGAATACTGTGGGCCACATGGAACTTAAGTTATGCTCCAGAAACTGTTTTCATTTTTAAATTAATAATGACTGACCTTCTGACCCCAAAATCAATAGGGGTCTTCTACCCAATGTGGACAATTATCCTATGAAGTTTGAACACTGTCGGCTAAATGGAACTTAAGTTATGCTCCAGAAACTGTTTTCAGTTTTAAGGTCATAGTGACCTTGACCTTGTGACCCCAAAATAAATAGGGGTCTTCTACCCAATGTGGACAATCATCCTATGAAGTTTGAACACTGTCTGCTAAATGGAACTTAAGTTATGCTCCGGAAACTGTTTTCAGTTTTAAGGTCATAGTGACCTTGACCTTTGACCTTGTGACCCCAAAATCAATAGGGGTCTTTTACCCAATATGGACAATCATCCTTGTGAAGTTTGAATACTGTGGGCCACATGGAACTTAAGTTATGCTCCAGAAACTGTTTTCAGTTTAAATGTAATAATGACCTTGACCTTTGACCTTGTGACCCCAAAATCAATAGGGGTCTTCTACCTAATGTGGACAATCATCCTATGAAGTTTGAAACATGTCGGCTAAATGGAACTTAAGTTATGCTCCGGAAACTGTTTTCAGTTTTAGGTCATAGTGACCTTTGACCGTATGACCCCAAAATCAATAGGGGTCTTCTACCCAATATGGACAATCATCCTGTGAAGTTTTTAAATACTGTTGGCAACATGGAACTTAAGATATGCTCCAGAAAAACTGTTTTCAGTTTAAAAGTAATAATGACCTTGACCTTTGACCTTGTGACCCCAAAAATCAATAGGGTTCTTCTACCCAATATGGACAATCATCCTATGAAGTTTCAACACTGTCAAGCCAAATGGAACTTAAACGTTATGCTCCGGAAACTGTTTTCAATTTTTGAGGTCATAGTGACTTTGACCTTGTGACCCCAAAATCAATAGGGGTCTTCTACCCAATATGGACAATCATCTATGAAGTTTGAATACTGTGGGCCACATGGAACTTAAGTTATGCTCCTGAAACTGTTTTCAGTTTAAAAGTAATACTGACCTTTGACCTTGTGACCCAAAATCAATAGGGGTCTTTTCTACCGAATATGGATAATCATCCTATGAAGTTGAAATTGTGGGCCAAATGGAACTTAAGTTATGCTCCGGAAACTGTTTTCAGTTTTAAGGTAATATAGTGACCAAATTGCTAACGGACGGACGACGCCAGGGGGTATAACATAATATGCCCGAAATTGTTTCGGGCATATAAAAACACGAGCTGTTGGTAGGGCAGCCTGCTTGACTACTCTTGGTGCTTGATAGTAAAACAAGAGACTGGACAAGAAAAGCATTGATGCAAAGCATCAAAGGGCGTCCAAGCAAGAAATGCAGCAAGTGAAGATGAACTAGTACACATATGATGACAAGATATTCTTATAAACTACCAGAAATGTATACCACTTATGAATGAGCGGACGAAAGACATTGTTCATTATGAACTTTGATTGGCATGCTAGAGATTAGAATATTACTTGTTATTTCTTTATGATCGTGGTTATTAATAGCAACGGATATACATGTATGCAATCATTTATAATCCATATTGTGTAACGCATGATCAACACGTACCACACATTTGTCCCTTATTATGTTATCGCTATTAGCGAAGACCCCCTTAAGGTATTTCTGTTCACACTTTTAAGTTAGTAAAAATATGACACTGGTTATATATTACCATGTTGATCATGTTGAGCATAATTGTTTTATTATACAATAATTGTAATATCTATTAATTTTAATTTAAAAAAAATACAAATTTTATGAATATTGTTTCTTTTATTCTTTTTTGTGTTTATGTGCTATTTTAATACTGAGTTTTTACTACTCTTTTTTTATTAAAATTGTAAAATAAATTTTAAGAATTCAATTGTCATATTGACGACGATTATTAAGTCAAAGCTTAACTGGAAAAAGTCTGCAATATATAATATTGTTTTTTCTTAAACCATGTACATTGTATTTTTCTTTATCATTTTTTAAATTATCGATCAATTGAATAATTCATAAAATCTAATTTGTAACTTTGAATAATTCCTCGGCATCTTTACTAAACACGGATAACAAATAAAATAATTAAAAATAAAATGTTTCAAAGTTGATAATGTCATTTTAATACCCATAAAAAATGTACTTTTTCTCAATTATTGTACATATCACGGATTTATATTACATATAAATCCGTGTACATATTTATTGTTTTTATCTCATATAGATAAAATGAAACATGCTATTGTTGTTTTTTTTCTAATTGTAACGATATCACAACATCTACTCCAAAAACCGGGAGAGACTGGACAATAAAAACCTGTCGTACTATTCGCCGGTCACTAGTAAATCCTGGTCAAAATAGACCGGGAGAGACCGGCATTTACCGATAGGACAGTGATAAATAGATATATCTATAAATAGGTTTTGGAATATTTAGGTCATCAACTTGATCATTCTAGGATACAACAATAACATACCATGATAACCGACTGTGTACTACAAAATGATAAATACAAAACCCGAAGAGCGCGATTTATTGACGGAAAAGGTTATTTCATTTGAAAATGTTTGCATTGCGAAAATTCATTGTTGTAACATATCGCGACATTTCATTCTTATTTTAATAATTCAAGCACCCTCATACCGATCGGAATTTTCGGGCTTTTATTATGACCGACTAAAAGGCTCGAGAAGTTTGCTGTCGCCCTTTCACAAAATCTGATCTCATTCCATAAGAGCGCCGCGCTTCGGCGCGGACGCCAATAATGTAAAGTTCAAAAAAGGGCCATATTTCTGTCAAAATCCAGGTTAGAGTTTTGTTCAGTTTTACAACTTTGCATTGGGCAGTGACCTATTATGCTCTCAAATAAGCGTTAAAAAGTTTATAAAAAACCATTCCAAAGGTAGTTTTGGAGTGCCAGAAACTTAACATTAGTGTGATACCAAGGTCAACACCTGGGTGAGTACATTAGCTCTCCCAAACTCTTTGCTACACTTAAAGCTGCATGCCTCCAGATGATCGAAAATATTTCAATAAAATCAAACTTGAGAACAATTAACTAAGATTTTAAAGAAAAAGTAAAAAAATACTCGAGTAATAATTTACATGTTATGTGCTATTAATGACAGATTTTTCAGAATTTATAACTTATTTTCTTACTGCGCTTACTAACACAGTAAGGGCTTTTTTTGGCGTATTTTGTTTACTGTTTTTAGTAATTTAATTGGGTGTAATACCATTTGCATAATGTGTAAATTTGCTTCTCTTTTTTTTTATTTCACTAGCTTATACTTTTTAACACATTTTCAAAATTTTCATGAAAATAAGCATGAATATGGAGGCTTGCCTGCTTTAATTGCAAATACAGTTTACTCTAAAGTAACTAGAAAATCCAAGGGACTGGGCATTTTACTTCGAGAAACGGATTGAGAACATTGCATCTGCCGCCATTAAGTTGACATTCGCACATGTATATACATTTGCCTGATTGATTGTGCATAGAAGTAGTGTTTGTTTTAGTTAATAGCGGGCAATGCTGTTAAAATGATGGGTAAATCCCTTTATAATGGAACAAAAAATTATATTCAAATTTTAATAACATGTATACAATTGAAAACATAGCACAAACATTGATCAATGACCGTAAATCAAGTTTGTCAGTATTCATTCAGTTAAAGCACAAGTTTTTAATAAGCCCATGAACAATTATAATCATTACAATAAAAAGACAATAACACGTTTATTTCAACAAAATTTTTCTTAATATTTGAAGTGAATTTTTCATTAAAATCTTTTAAATTTAGTTATCCTAACTGGTAAACCCAAATTTTAAAGCCCGAAACTGATTAAAAGCCACTTTTATGACATATTAATAATAATTTGATGACCAAAGCAATTTAAAATTTTCTATGAAATGTGGAACCATATGATAACATTCCCCCACCTTTGATCAGTTGGCTCTTTCCCACACTTCTACTAATTGAGATAAATTTGAGACTTTAATTTGATGATAACAAATTTTCTTTTTGACTAAAATTTCACCTAAGCGGAGTTAAAATACAAAAAATAAAGAAGGAAATTTGATGGTACTTTTAGAAATTCTTCGACTAAAGTGGAATTTTGAGCAAAGTGATTTTGACTTATTGAGAGTTCAACTGTATTTCCAACACTTTTTTTTTCCCTATTTATGAGCGCGTGAGAAAAGTAAGTGCAAATATGCAGTACTGTAAAGTAAAATGAGGCAACTTGTCATCTTGATAATGTAAGAAAATCTTCAAACACCTCCAGGCATAAGTGAGCAATGAAAGTAGAAACCCCTTACAATACACAAGATACTTGTTATGGTCATAGTGAACGGGTAAAATGCATATTCTTGAAAAATACTCTGATACATTTACCTTAGATTTATTGTCTTTCACTTGTTCACACTGCTATTAAAATAGTTGTTAATAATCAACTTACGCTGAAACAAAATAAGTCCCAGCCATCTGTTGAGTCTGTAGCAAGTTCTAAAGCTTCTGCGATAATTGTCACCCTCAGCACAAAACATTAAACATATGGCTACTGGTACATCATTATACCTACAATATAATATATATAAATTTATATATCAGGCCAGAGATATAAAAAAAATACAGAATTTAAGTCAATTATTGTAGAAAATACTCTATATTGTATTTGGCTTAGTTAATGGATCCCAATTCTAGTTTAATTTTATTATTAGTTATGTATTTCAGTGTTTCTGCCAGCTCTGATTTTCTGAGGGTCTTTTATGACCCCCTGTATTACATTTTAGGGTCATTTCAAATTCTTAAGGTCATACCAATAAATTGAACAAAAATGTAAAGAGCAACAGATTAACACTTGATAAGATTTATTTTCTAAGGCACTTTACTTCTTACCAAAAAAATTAGTTAGTTATCCTTTTGATGTATTTTAAATTTTAAATCTATACTCCCCCTACAGTGAGCTTTTCCCTACAAGTATGCTCTTTTTATTTTAAAGAAATTTTTGATTTTTGTCCCAAATTTTGAAAAACTTCCCCTTTAAAATTCCAAATTAAACCCCCCGGGGGGCTAAAAAATTTTCCAAAAAGGGGGGCTATTTTTAAACAAACACTTTTTTTCCGAAATTTCCAAAATCATTGAAAATACATTTGGGGTTGTAACTTTGGGTTGGGTTAAAAACTTTTAAAATGTTTTAAATTTTTTTAAAATTCATTTAAAATTTTTGTTTTTTAAATTTATGAAAAAAAAATGGTTTTCTGAAGGTTTTAAAATAAAATTAGGGATTTATTAGAGAAAAACCCCAAACTCATGGGGCAGTTTTTTTCCAAACATAAAAAATTTTAAAGCCGGGGGGGGCCTTTTATTAGGAGAGGGGCATTTATTAGGAATTTTATGGTATATGTGAATAAAATATTGTTAAATACTTGTTTTTGTGTTATATTTTTAACTAGAAATGTGTCATCATGCCACGGATGCCCCCGCATGCAGCCAAAATTTCAGATGTTATAATATTTAGTTCCAAATTTGTTTGCACAAATTATTGTTTTCATTTTAAGTTCAAAGCCCTTTAAACTTTTCAGTGTTAACACAAACCATTTTCATACAATATTCAAGGCACTGAAATTATTCAGTCTTAACCTTTTGAAAATAGCATATTTCATATTTGTAGCCAAAATAATGGCTATACATACATTTCCACAAAAGTATGAGTGCTGAAACAAAAAGTTCAAAAAATTTCCAATATTCAAGAAAGATAAGGTTGTCCAAAATCATTAAACCATGACCAAATTCAAACTTAAACTGCTTATTCCTAAGACGTATCTATATTATTTTCAAAGTGAAAGGGACATAACTCTGCCAAAAAATCATCGAACCATGACCAAATTCCAACTTGACCTGCCCATTCCTTTGACATATCCATATGTCAAATTTGAGTTGAATATGTAACACTGTTGGGTAGATAATGAACAGAAACTGTAAATTTCATATTATTTTCAAAGTGAAAGGGGCATTACTCTGCCAAAAATCATTGAACCATGACCAAATTCGAAATTGGCCTGGACATTCCAAAAATATATCCATATGTCAAATTTGAGTTGAATGTGTTGTACTGTTGGGGAGATAATGAACGGAAACTGAAAATTTCATATCATTTACAAAGAAAAAGGGGCATAACTCTGCCAAAAATCATCGAACCATGACCAAATTCGAACTTTACCTGTATTTTCTCATGACATATCCATATGTCAAATTTGAGTTGAATGTGTTGTACCGTTTGGGAGATAATGAACGTAAACTGAAAATTTCACATTATTTTCAAAGTAAAAGGGGCATAACTCTGTCAAAAATCATCGAACCATGACCAAATTCGAACTTGACCTGTATTTTCTCATGACATATCCACATGTCAAATTTGAGTTGAATGTGTTGTACCGTTGGGGAGATAATGACAGAAACTGAAAATTTCATATTATTTTCAAAGTAAAAGGGGCATAACTCTGCCAAAAATCATCGAACCATGACCAAATTCGAACTTGACCTGTATTTTCTCATGACATATCCATATGTCAAATTTGAGTTGAATGTGTTGTACCGTTGGGGAGATAATGAATGGAAACTGAAAATTTCATATTATTTTCAAAGTAAAAGGGGCATAACTCTGCCAAAAATCATCGAACCATGACCAAATTCGAACTTGACCTGTATTTTCTCATGACATATCCATATGTCAAATTTGAGTTGAATGTGTTGTACCGTTTGGGAGATAATGAACGGAAACTGAAAATTTCATATTATTTTCAAAGTAAAAGGGGCATAACTCTGCCAAAAATCATTGAACCATGACCAAATTCGAACTTGACCTGTATTTTCTCATGACATATCCATATGTCAAATTTAAGTTGAATGTGTTGTACCGTTGGGGAGATAATGAACGGAAACTGATGATGACGGAATGACAGAATGACGGAATGACGGAAGGACGGAATGACGGAAGGACGGAATGACGGAAGGACGGAAGGACGGAACAGGGTAACACTATATGCCCCGGCCATTACATGGCGGGGGCATAAAAAGTTGTTTTTGTCAATTTATTCACCTGTATAATTATCATCAACAAAATTACACCCCTATGATTTTTGCAACTGCAACAGCGATTTATGTTTAGATGTTGGCAGTTGTTGTTTTGCAAACCAGTATACAGATCTCATCACCCCTATGGCTGCTTCATAGTGCTCAGAAATGTTGCTAGAAGTCTGGGGATAATCGTGATTGACTATCTTGAGCAAGGTCGTACCATAAACTGTACATACTATGAAGACGAATTGAGACGTCTGCCTCAAGAAATCGCAAGTAATAGGAGGGGCAAACTGACTCAAGGCGTTCTGCTCCTGCACGACAATGGGCCAGCTCACACATCCCAAGTTGGGATGGCTGCTGCAACTGACTGCGGTTTTGAAAATTCTTTCTCATCCCCCATATTTTACCTGTTTCTGAAACTGAAAAACAAGCATCGTTGTAGGCCTTTTGGAAGAAATGAAGCTGTCATGGAGGTTGTCAATGAGTTCTTTGAGGACCAAAATAGAGAGTTCTATTTTGAAGGATTAAACAAGTTGGAGCACAGGTGGGCAAAGTGCATTGATGAAGAGGGCGATTCTATTGTAAGGTAAGACCATTAGTGGGGTCACATAAACTAGTAGTTAAAAAACAATGACACTTCTGGGGCGTGGCCAGTTTTGACCCCAGGGCTTTTATTTAAACAAACTTTGTAGACACTTACTAGAAGATGTTTCATGCTTAATATCTAATCTCTAGCTATTTGGGTTTTTTCAAAGAAGATTTTTAAGTTTTTGCCATACACATATAAGGAAAATCAATGACCCCCGGGGCGGGGCAAATTTCGACCTCAGGGCTTTTATTTGAACAAACTTTGTAGACACCCATTAGAACATGTTTCATACTAAATATCTTAGCTCTTTCTCTTTTTTTGTTTTTTTTAAAAGAAGATTTTTTAAGTTTTTACTATATGCATATAGGGAAAATCAATGACCCCCTGGGGCGGGGCCAATTTTGATCCCAGGGCTTTTATTTGAACAAACTTGGTGGACACTCACTAGAAGATGTTTCATGCCAAATATCTAAGCTCTAGCTCTTTGGTTTTTTTTAAAGGAAATATTTAAAGTTTTTTCTTTCGGTTGCTATGGCAACCAGAGTTCATTATGGAATTAAATTCTTTGAATGACCACCAAAGGAACATTCCTGTGAAGTTTGGATGAAATTGACATAGAGGTTTATGCGGAGATGTGATTTAAAGTAAAAGTTTACAGACGAACGACGGACGGAGGCCAGACGAAAAGCGATCACAAAAGCTCACCCTGTCACAATACTAAAAAGTAAATATGTTGTGTGTTGCCCCCGCCCGGCGGTGGCTCTTGTTTAATGAACTGTCTTCAAATTTGAACACAACAATCTTTGAGGATAGACCTTCAAGATGATCAGATAGGCTTTGACCTTCACTTACAAATGACCTTGATCTTGAAGGTCAAATTATTGAATTTTCATTGATTTTTGTTATAATTGACTGTAACTTGGTAATTAATAAATGGATAATCTTCATACCTTGACAAAATAACCTTTTGGAGGAGACTTTCTAAAAAGTTAGAACTTGATCTTTAAATGACTTTGACTATCAAGGTCAAATTATTGACTTTTGGTTAAATTGTCATAATTTTTTTTTTGAGGCCCCATCTGAGTAACCCCAATTATTTACCCAAAAATAGGTATGAGGGGGTCAGGGTCATCCTCCATCGTACCTTACATTATTTATATACAATATATATGTTGCAAAATAATTATATTAATGTAAATATTGTCAAATACATCTACAGTATATACTTTGTATATAAATATAAACAACAGACATACAATAAACCCATCTATTTTCATAAAAATATTTTACCAATAAAAAAACTACTACTTATTATTAAACAATTAAACAATCTGTTTTTTTGTTTCACATATTAAGTGTAGTTTAAGCAATTAAGGATCTTATAATTGACCATCTATTATTTTCATCATCTGTCAAATTTGTATTTCTATAGATATTCCATGCTAATTTCAAACTATTTTTAAAACAAATACATGTAGGTAAAAAGTTTTTTCCCTTAGACAAATAAATATATCTTAACAATATGTCATATTTAAAATCTTTAGTTTCTGTACCTAATATGAATGATTTACAACAAAGAAGATCATCAAAATTATGTAAGTTTTCTCTAAGGTGAATTTTCTGATATTCCCAAAATAAATGTAAAAGTGTTTCTTCTTCACAGCATTTACAAAAAGTACACATTTTATTGTCAACAATTTTCATTTTAAACAAAAGTGAGTTTGTAGCTAAAGTTCTATGAATAATTCTTGTTTGGAACCACTGAATTATAATATGAATCTTTAGAACATTTGAAAACATAACTATATATTAACTGCCAATTAATGTTATTATCTTTAAAACATGTGTTCCACCTTTCTTGACTTGTAGGTATGTCTGAATTTTTAGCTATAATTTCATAAACATATTTCTTATTGTTATTCATAGTTAAAATAGGTTTAACATAACAATTTATTATAGGATATTGAACATTAAGCAAATTGTTACTTATAAAAATATTTAACTTTTGCATGTACATTTTTATTGCCTGTTTTAAACTATGATACTGTAAAAAGTTCACAGGTTTACCTTTGACCTGTTCTAAATATATCAAATCTACAAAGTTATCCTGTTCATTTATAATAAATATCTTTTACAAATCTGATTCCTTTATTATATAATGTCTGAATATAAATATATCTATTTCCTGCTATTGTAAAAAAGTGGCATATGTAATACTTGCTCTATATTATCTATACAAAGTTTATCAAGCTTTGAAAACATCAATCCAGAAAGAATTTGTTATTTTACTAATAATCAAATTACAATACATCTTTCCAGTGTTAAATTTTTTATCAATATTAAACAATGTGTTTACTAGCTTATAACATTTACTTTTGCTATTACTAACATATCTTTTAAACCATTTTATCTTTAAACTATGTATATAACTATAAATATCAACCATGTTTAAACCACCTTCTTTGTATGTTTTCATAATTTTGTTATTTATGTATGGGTTTGATTTATACAATGTACTTGGACAAAAGCAGACTTGCTCGCAAACAAACATGTTGTATATTATGACTGTCAAGGTCAAATTTATGAAATTCTCTTGTTTTTAGCTCACTTGTCACAAAGTGACAAGGTGTGCTTTTGTGATTGAAATTTTGTGTACGACCATTATAATTATGTCGGTAATCTTTTACTTTAAACAACATCTCTAAGCCAGTTTCATCTAAACTTCACAGGAATGTTCCTTGGGAGATCACCTTTAAAAGTTGTTCAAAGAATTGAATTCCATGCAGAAGTCTGGTTGCATGACAAAAAGAAAAAAAAATCAAAAATCTTCTAAAACAAAAAAACAAAATGCTAAAGTTTAGCTATTTAGCATAAAACATCTTCTAGTGGGTGTTTACCAAGTTTGTTCAGCTCAAAGTAGATCTTTCCTATGTTTGTTCAAATTTATAGCCCTTTGGTAAAAATTGGCCCCGCCGGGGGTGGGAGGAGGAGGGGGGAGTCATTGATTTTCCTTACATGTATATAGTAAAAACAACAAAAAAATCTTCTATTATACTAGCATTGCCTAGTGAACACCTATAAAAATTGATTAAGTCATGCCCTTTTGATCCAAATTGATCCCACCTAATGAACTACATTAGCATTTAAGAGTACTGACTTTTTCTAGAAATCAGTTGAGTGATATAGGGCCCCCCAATGGATTAGGGAGGGGGATATTGTTTTGGCGTTGTCCGTCTGTCCTTTCGTCCTTCCATCCCTCTACCTGTCTGTCTGAATTTTGTTTCCAGTTTATTTTTTGCAACTACTGGCTGGAATTCAACAAAACTTTAAGGGAACCAGATATATAAAGAGGAAATGCGCATACCATAGCCTTGTTCCAGTCTGACCCTGCAACATGAGATATGGCCCTTGATTATGCATATAGAGAATAATCTTTTTCTCGCTACTTCTCTGTAACTACTATTAAAAGAAGATTTTTAAGTTTTTACTATATGCATATAGGGAAAATCAATGACCCCCTGGGGCGGGGCCAATTTTGACCCCAGGGCTTTTATTTGAACAAACTTGGTAGACACCCATTTGAAGATGTTTCATGCTAAATATCTTAGCTCTAGCTCTTTTTGTTCTTTAAAAGAAGATTTTTAAAATTTTTACTATATGCATATAGGGAAAATCAATGACCCCCTGGGGCGGGGCCAATTTTGATCCCAGGGCTTTTATTTGAACAAACTTGGTAGACACTCACCAGAAGATGTTTCATGCCAAAAATCTAAGCTCTAGCTCTTTGGGTTTTTTAGAAGAAGATATTCTAAGTTTTTTCTTTTGGTTGCTATGGCAACCAGAGTTCTGCATGGAATTAAATTATTTGAACAATTTTCAAAGGTGACCACCAAAGGAACATTCCTGTGAAGTTTGGATGAAATTGGCTGAGTGGTTAATGAGGAGATGTCATTTAAAGTAAACGACGGACAGACGGACGACAGACGAAAAGCGATCACAAAAGCTCACCCTGTCACTTTGTGACAGGTGAGCTAAAAAGCTTGGAAAAAAAACTTCACCTTATAAACCAAAATTTAAAATACATTTTCACAAGCAAAACTGGTCCTCTACACAAGAGGCTCCTAACTTCAGATATTCAAAGTCAATGAAGTTGGAATCATTCTTTCAATTAAACATGTTTAATTGTGTTTCAAAATAATATGCAATCAAAAGTGTAATGGCAGGCCTATATTTTGTCATTTTAGCCTTTTGATATCATTGAAATATATAGTCTTTATACTATCTTTTTTTGGTCACATTTTATTGGCTAACCATTAAGCCAGAAACGAGCTTACATATATGGAAATTTGCTGCATTGTTCCTTGCCCTTTGTCGAAGAGAAAGCATGTAGCATTTTAATGCTTGTTGAGGTCTGTTTTCTTGTTCCATACATTGTCCTAAAATGTTCAGAGCTGTTTCTTTATGTTGTAGGTTTTCATCTGTTTCTATGGTTGTTATAAGTTTACAAAGTGCTTGTTGTTGATCTTGATGTCTTTGTAGATGACGATAGATCTTGTATTGTAGGAAGTATAAGAAAGGTAGGGAATCAACTACAGCCCAGTCCATCCAACAGTCATTATACTCATCTCTGTGTATCATGTCATCTTGTGTAGATCTGAACATTTCATATTGTAGTTCATGAGGAACACAGTTGATCTCTCCCTGTATAAATCTGACACAAAATGCTGTATTATGTTTGATACAGTTCTCACTTTGTTCACTACATATCCTCTTGAATTCTGCTGTTACTGTTAAAGGCATGACATAGCAGCGACAGATAGGTAAAACAGGATAAGAATAATATTGTTGCTCTGTGTGTCTAAGAATTAGTTCAGCTTTCTCCATATCTCCTGTACTGTAGAACACTGAAGCCAGTTTAAGTCTGCTAGATGAGATATCTGCGTTTAAACCAGCTGATAGCCAGACCAATGCTTGAGGTGACACTTGATTATTTTCACCAATGCTGGATGATGCTAGGGTAGATCCGTATGTGGTAAAAAGAAAAGGTGCTAGAAAATTGAATGCAACTTGTTCAAATCTATTACCATTATCACTGAAGGTCATCAATTTTACTATATGTTGCTTCATTGTTCTAATGTTTTCATTGTGAAAATGTCTTAAAACATGCTTATGTTGTATACTTATGTTGTTTGCAATGTTGATATATCTCCATGTCAAAACAGTTTCATTTATTTCAAGAGAAGAAGGAAAATAGTAAACTCCATGTGGTACTCTGTTCAGTTTAACTTGAAGTCTATGACCAAGATCATCAATATCAATACTTAGTAACCGTTGTCTATCATTCTGTATAAAATCACAAATATTTTTTGAAAGTTCGTGTTTTGTCTCAGCTGTAAATTGCCCTGCCATCACATTATTTTCCGGTATAATGAAATGTGAACAACAGTCATTCTGTACACAACTGTGTAATTCCAATAAGCAGTATGTTAAACATGTAAATAAATTGATATCTTTCCATATTCGTGACTCTGTGTTTTCTATACAATGTAATAAAACTGTTTTGCACATGAAACTTGAAATGTTGATTTCATTTTGAGGATTAAGAAAGGACTTAAGAATCATTTTCAATAGTACATAGCACCTTATTTGTGTTATATTTAGATTAAACATTATACATCTTTCTGTCAATGATGTAGATATTCTCCATTCCAGTTCAGGATATTCACTGACCTTACTTCCAGTTGGAACAACTAAACACCTAGTACTGGCTGCATATCTTCTCATCTCATGTGTTGGCCATCTGCCAATACCCTGTCTATGTAACCAACCTGATGCTGATTGAGGCCATGATTTACATGGTAAAGCAAGTACTCTGTCCATATCACATAATCCAGGTTGTCTTAGTTCAGCAATAGATGGTCCATGCTGCTGATCAGCACCCTCAAGTAAATCATTTATCATTGTGTTTTTATACAATATTCTTCCTCTTCTATCAGTAATATAATGTTCATTAGGAATGACAGTTGCAGGAAGAGGTTCATCAAGTCTGAGTAGTTGTAAGAAACAATACCCGGGAGTAGTGTTCTCATCCTGTATCATGAGGTAATTTAACTTGTCAGGTTCCCACTCTGACCAGTCTTGTATTATATTGAATTTATGATAACAGGCTAGCAAATCAATGTCTGAATCAAGTCCTATAGTAGTTGTACCTTCACTTTGACTCCCTAGACAATAGACAGTGTCATTTACATCAGTTAACCTGCTAGTGATATTATTCATAGTCTCCATCAGCATGACTCCTCTTCTACTTCTCATCACAGTTCTTTCATTGACACCAATGTCATGTAAAACCTCTGATAACATCAATGATAAGTTTTCTCTGTAGTCAGGTTCTTGAAACATTCTGTAATATATTAGTAAAAGAGAAAATTGTTTAAGTCAGCAGTCTTATTAATGTTATCACATACTTCTACTTGTAATTTATTTGTCCTTTGTGTCCTAAAATAGAACAGGAGAGACTGAATCTGGACATTATGAACATAAAACAAATAATTTGGGGGAGTTATCAATTGATCAAAATATTGCATATTTTTCTCTATTTGATAGTGGTATTTTCTTGTCTATTATACAAATGTAAATATTTGTTATCAGAATTTTGATATAAGAGAGACACTAAAATTTAACACCCATTTAAATATTCATGTTACACTTTTTTACATAATTCATTTAATACAAATGAGAAACTACAACATAATATAATGTTTTAAATTTAATTTGAATTCTGGATTTAAGTTTCTTGAAAATAATCAAGAGAAAATATTTCTTGTCATTTGACCAGATATGTGGAAATTTAGTTTTATATAACACCACAATATATTGTAAAAAATATATGATAATGTAAAGCATAATTATATATATTTCTATTTAATTAAAAAACATAATCTATTTAAACAATTTTTTTTTTGAGATTGATAAAAGGGAGACACAAAAATTAAACACATTGTCTAAAATATTGCCTGAACTACTTTCTTACATAATTTATTCTATATAAATGAGAAACTGTGTATTTAGAATAAAGTTTTAAACTTACTTTGAATGTTGTATTAAACAGTATTTCGTAGAAAGAATCAAGATTAACTGTTTCTTTCCTTTTGACCAGCTAGGTGGAAATTTTGCTATTTTTACTTCCTCTTTTGGTTTTGAATAAAATGAAAGGGAAAGAACTCACTTCCTTTTCCTAACAGTTGTTATGAGAGTTAATTGAATAATGTCCCTTTTAGATTTTTCAATGTATTCTATAAAAACATGATAATATAAGTCTTAATAATGTATATAATTCTGTCTATTTAAATAATAAAGAATGTGTTATAACATCATATTTTCACACAAAAAACATATTTGTATTATTTTCAGAATGAAATTTCACTCACTGTTAGTAATAAATACTATTTTCCTTCAATTATGCAGATTTGCAAATTTGACCAAAAAAAAATAATTGTCACTTTTTGCAGAATATCTAATGTTTGACATCAATGATGTCATTTCCTGTAATT